>NW_026892917.1:0-22500 GCF_033815535.1 Pezoporus flaviventris
TTTAAGCTGTTGTTGTACCCGCCACTTCAGGTATCGTAAATTTAGATCCTCTCTGTTCTCAATTATTGGGTAGGCCGATAAAAAGAGAGCTCCAGTTTCCACAAAAAATGCTCTAAGGAGAGTGTTATCGTTACTGTGCTGCAATTCCCAACTACAATCTATGCAACAATTAAGTAGCCTCAACTGATGTTGAGAGACCCACCACCTTTTATGACACTTCCCACAGTTGATTTTTACCCAGGCAAGATGCGTTTCTTTCAAGCAAGCAAAACAATATCGCGGCAGAGCAAACTTATCACAAAGGGAGTTGAGTTCCCAGCTTAGGCATGTTTCTGCTTCTTCTTCCGTTCTATATGATAACCGGACCCCAAAGTGTCTCTCAATCGGTTCCAACAGCGGTCGTAGTACACTCTGCAGACGACGACGTCGCCTCGCTTCCGGGCTGTTCATTCAGGTGAACCGCGCGGGTCCACTTGGCCGGAATCCACTTGGGTCCTGTTGGTGTAAGCACGCACATATAACCCCTGCCTACATATTGTACCTCAACAGGCCCTTGCCATTGTCCAGTTTCTGGATCCTTGTATAACACTTTCATCTGAACCTGTCGTCGTTCCTGCACCCCGGCATGTATTCTGACTGGTGGCTCTTCCTCAGGGCCAAAGATACATAAATAATTCAATACAAACAATGTTTTTGAGACCCGTTCATGGACATCCTTTACATCTACAAACTTATCAAAATAACGCTTCAGCGTTTGGTTCATCCTTTCTACTATGGCCTGCCCTGTGGGAGAATGTGGGATTCCTGTCACATGTCGGACTCCCCACTGTTGACAGAATTTTCTCATTTTCTCAGAGGTATAGGCTGGACCATTATCTGTTTTAATTTCTTTTGGCACCCCCATGACTGCAAAACAGCTCGTTAGGTGCCGTATCACATGAATAGCCTTTTCTCCCACCTGTGCGGTGGCCCATACAAAGTGACTGTAAGTATCAATGGTAACGTGCACATATTTTAGCCTTCCAAATTCAGATACATGCGTAACATCCATCTGCCATATCTCACAGGACCTCAACCCCCGAGGATTGACTCCAACCCCCAGGCCAGGCCCATGATGACTACATTGCGGACAAGTTTTCACAATTCCCTTTGCCTCTTCTATGGTGATATTGAACTGAGACCTTAACCCTCGTGCATTCTGATGGAATATGTTATGCGCTTCCCTGGCCCTTACAAAGTCATTTAAAGGTACTGCATGCATGACTAATTGATCCGCCTTGTCATTTCCTTCCCCTAGCCCCACTGTCCACATATGGCTCCTTATATGGATGACCGAATAAGGGACCGACCGAAGGCTCAGTGCAGTCTGCAATTGTCTAAAAAGTTCATTAAGTCTGGGATTGGCAACTTCTTTTACTCGAGCATCCTCTATCCTTTCCATCACCCCAGCTACATAAAGTGAATCTGTCACGACGTTGAGTGGTACGGTAATCCAGTACTCTACGGCCCACGTTACTGCGGCAAGTTCCAGCGTCTGCAGCGAGTCCCCAGGGACAGCATTCAGCAAATGGTGGTGCCAGTCACCGTCAGCCATCCAGGTAATTGCTGCTCGCGTAGACCTCTTGCCTGCATCTGTAAAGACCGTGAGCGCATCCTTTACTGGAGTCTCACTCCTTAGTGGCCGCCGTATCCACTCATTGCGACTGATCCACTGCACTATGGGTGATTTTACCGGCTCTATGATAATTGGAGAATATTCTGACAGCAGGCTGTCTCGTAGCCCTGGGCTGTGTTGCAGGTACCAGTCAATGTCCTCCTTGGATATCGGCAACTGTATAGAATGTGGTTCTTTTCCTGTTATTTGTAAAATTCTGGTTCGGCCCTTTTTAATTAACTCTGCTAAGTTTTCTACTTTGGGCTGAATCGACTTTTTTGGCTGCAAACTTGTAAATACCCACTCCAAGATCTTAAGCTCGCTTTTCTCCCCCTTTTTCTTTTTAAATTGCGTCAAGGCGCCTAATAACTGATGGTGAGTATGCCAAATAGTAAGATCGATGGGGAGAGCAAGACTGCGTCTTGAAACAAAATGTTCTGTGATCTGTTCAGCAAGTGTCTGAATTACAGTAGCTTGTTCCATTGTAACGTCCACCTTGGCAGCAGGATCCGTGCCTTTGAGTAGCGGACGAAGAACCTCAAGCTGATGGGTGGGAATGCCAACTACCGGGCGAATCCACTGGATATCTCCTAACAATTTCTGCGCATCGTTGAGGGTTTTTATTTCCGTCCTAAGTTGTATCTTTTGAGGACGTATTTGAGAGTCCGTAATCTTCCAGCCAAGATAAAGCCACGGCGCTTTCTGTTGGATTTTTTCTTCTGCTACGACCAGGCCTTTGGAGTTTAACTGTTGTCGCAAGGTCTGTAATTGGTGTTGGTCAAATGGCTGCTGTTGTGCAAACAAAATATCATCCATATAATGATATATAAAGACGCCCTTCCATAGTTGCCTGATGGGTTGTAAAGCGTTGTCGACAAACAACTGACATAAGGTGGGACTGTTCTTCATCCCTTGAGGCAGCACCGTCCATTCGAAGCGCTGAGCAGGCGCTTCCCTATTAATTGCTGGCAAGGTAAAAGCAAAACGCTGGGTATCTTGTGGATGTAAACTGATGGTAAAGAAGCAGTCCTTGAGATCAATCACCAAAAGGTGCCAAGATTCCGGCAGCATTGCAGGATTAGGTAGACCAGGCTGTAGCGCCCCCATGGCTTGCATCTGGTCGTTAACAGCTCGGAGGTCGTGTAACAGACGGTACTTCCCAGATTTTTTCCCGATCACAAAAATTGGAGTATTCCAAGGGCTCGTAGACAGTTTTAGGTGTCCCTGACTGAACTGTTCTTGCACTAAGTGATGTGCAGCTTGCAGGCTTTCCAATTTTAACGGCCACTGTTCGATCCATACTGGGTTATCGGTAGTCCATTTTAGCGGGATCGGGAAAGCCCATTGTGCAGTGGCCGTCAGCCAAAATTTGGACCTTGGTCGGTAGTTAGAATTGCTCCCATCTGATCAAGCACATCTCTACCAACGAGTCCTTGCACTCCCTCAGGTAATTTCATTACAGTAACAAAGGTGTTAGCTTGACATCCACCTATGTATATCTGGACTCTATCGACACTTTGTTGAACTGATGAATGGCCTCCAACCCCTTCCACTCCTCTGGTGGTAGATCGGAGGGGCCAGCGCTGGGGCCAATAGTTGCTGTCTATGATAGTCAAGTCCGCACCCGTATCGAGAAGTAATGCAAGGGTCACAGTCTCATTCCGAGCACATAGTTGCGCAGTCACAATTGGCCTCTTTTTCATAGAGAGGGTGAGCATAGCCGCTACCCCTGTAGATCCAAACCCCTGATCATTTCTTTCTTGGTTACTAAGAGACGTCATGCCCTTTGTGACTTGTGCTATTGGGACTAGCTGTGCAACGCGGCTCCCCGCCGGGATATGGAGCGGCAGAAATAAGGTGTACATCACAATGTCAATTCGTCCCTGGTAATCGGCATCGATGACTCCCGGCAAAATCATTAGTCCTTTGAGTCCGGTAGATGATCGCCCTAACAATAGTGCTCCAACTGCTTGCCCGTTGATGATGAGCGGACCATAAACTGGCGATGCGACGCGTTGTGGTTTGCTGGTCAATCAAGGTAATATCTACTGCTGTTGCCAGGTCCAGCCCGAGGCTCCCTCTGGTAGCTGGTTGTAGCTGGCAGGAGGGCCTTGCGGGTCCTGTGGCCCTTGTTGCTGCATCACGGGAGTTTGAAGCGCTGGAGCAGCTACTGTTGTCTGGGCGCGGCGGCTCGACGCGCTCTGCTGGCCGTTTCCCGAGCGATAACAGGCTGCGGTATTATGGTTGCTCGACTTGCAGTTTTCACACCACACTTGACCTGCGCGACAGTCTCGCCGAATATGCCCGTCACGGCCACAGCGAAAACATTTATTGTGTCGTCTGCCAGGAGAGCCCTTTCGTTGCTCGCCTTTATCTGGAGGCCTCAGCGGAGCTAACGCAGCAAAAACTTTTTGTGTCGCTTGCTGCTGTGCTACGAGGGCTTGCTGTTGGGCTTGCAGGAAATCTTTCCCTAGATTTTTCACCGCCTCTACTAACATCGCTTGCGCACCTACCGGCACCCTGCTCATTCTTTCTAACATCATCTCGATAGTCGCATCAACCGGCAACGTCACTAGCACACTCCTTGTTGATGAATTTGTATTCTGTAAAACACACTGCCTGAGTAGTGCCCCATGCATCCAGTCGGGAACATCTGATTGTTCTATGGCACTGGTCAATCTGTCTACGAATGCAGAGAAAGGCTCCTCTCTTCCCTGTTTAATATTCATATATGATGGGGACGGGGGTGTCGTTTTAACTAACTCTATGGCTGCCTTAGCCGTTCTCATTGCTTCTAGGCACCTCTCCGGTCCCATCTCCAGCTGTGCTCTAACCGTAATAAAGGGTCCTGACCCCATCAGCTGTTCAACAGTGACCCCCCTCAGTGGATCATTATCTCCTCTGGGCTGCTGCACTGAGGCTTCACAGAGTAGCTGCCAATGTGCTTGCCACAATAAAATCTGCGACTGCGTCATTATCATTCTCATTATTACCTTAATATCTTCGGGACACAATAGCGTGCTTCCCCATATATAATTCATGAACTGCTTCGTTGGCTCCCCATGCAGCCCAGCGTCATTTACTGTCTGCCTTAATTGTGATAACATTTTACAACTAATTGGATTATGCTCCCCACGCACATCCCCATGTTCGTTAATATTGAACATTACTGGGAAGGTTAAACTTGACAGTATCCCTGTTCCTTCCTCAGTTATCGCATCTTCCATAACCTTCTGCCAATTCGTCCCTGTCACTCGCCTCCTAATAGAATCTGATTCCGTGACCGGTTCCGTTTTATCCTCCGTATCACTATCTGTCTCTTGTCTTGGCTCCTTTGAGTGTTTACTCACAGGCACCTTTTGCCAGCATGGCTCTGGAGGTATCCGTGTATCACTAAACATCACCCCTCCTCCTGTCGGAGCCTGCGTGGCGCTACTAGAGAATGTAGAGAGGCCACAGTCGGCTGTGGAGGATGGGGAAGGCCCCCCCTGCTCCAGTTTTGCCGAGGCGACTGCCGCAAGACCTTTTTCAATCTTATAACGTTTTATATTGTTAATGATTTCACGCCAAAGTTTCATCAGTTTCCTTGCTGTTTTGTCATCATCTATTACTCTGTCCCACAAATAATCTCCTAGCTTACGGCACTCCTCCTCTTCAAATATATCCTCTGAGCTCCTAAAACACCCCTGTGTACGCCCTGTTACCACTAGTCCCGCTAGTGCTTTAACGCAACTTTTATCAACCCCCCGCTTTTCTAAAAAGCCTTCTAACATTTCTAGGGCTACTTCAAGATCCATAACCTCTTATCTTTTATAAAGCGCGCTGTCTTACCCTAACGTCCCGTTCCTGCAGCGCCTCAGCCTGTAGCCCTGGCAGCGGCAGTCTTCAGTCGGACCGGACCTCGGAGTCGACACACCGCAACAGTGTTGAGTCGCTCTTGCCCACCGGTGGCTGCTCCCGGTGCCGTGCTCCTGTCCGCCGATCCGTCGTGGTGACACCGACTTCGGGTCCCTGTTCGGGCGCCAAATGTCGGGTGGTTATTGAGTCAGAGTCCCAGACCCGCAAGCAGTGTCATCTTTCATCGGCGGAGGAAGAATGCAATCAGACTCAATATGAGTGATAAGCAGACTTCGTTTATTGATTCAACTTGTCATCTTTTATACTCTTACAATGATTTACGCCTACTAGTCAGTTGCTGATAGGCTGCAAGCCTAAAGGTTACATTAATATACTTCTCCTACTTGCGGTTTACTTGCGGTTTAACGGCAGGCTAACATCCTTATTCCTGAGAGGGCACTTCCTCAAAGTTGTTTATCATACTTGTCCTCAACCGAACTTGACCTAGGGTTATTAGCGGTCGGTACTTTTCCACTGCCACGTCAATCTCATAGCAGTAGAGATGTCAAGGCCGCTGAACCAGACTAGGCCGCAATCATCAAAACTGACTTTCTCGATACAGAGGGTCACTAGACCCACTGTGCCCTTTCTTTCTAAGCCATTCTTCAACAGAAAAGCATTTGAATAGAATCAGTCCAGAGCCTGCTCCCTGCTGGCAGCAACACAGCACAGAATGAACAGTGGCATCTGCTCACACGGCAGAAGGACCAGCAGGGAAAGATAGTGCTGGGCCTCTTCAGCACACAAGCAGCTTTGCAACGGGGTGGCCATCATTCCAGTCTCTCCTCGGTTTCATACCTAAAAGTCCATTTGAATCCGAATTCCCAGGTGGTGTCGCTCAGCTGCCCAGCAGCACAGTGAGTACAGCACGAACGTTTGGCCTCTGCTCCAACAGCAGAAGAGCCAGGATTGAAAGCTGGTGCTGGACCTGTTCAGCACACAATCCCCTTTACATTGGTGCCTCCATCGTTGCTTTCACTGCTAACACTCATACAGGAAAAGCATTTGAACAAAATCAGTCCAGAGCCTGCTCCCTGCTGGCAGCAGCACAGCACAGAATGAACAGTGGCATCTGCTCACACGGCAGAAGGACCAGCAGGGAAAGCTAGGGCTGTGTCTCTTCAGCACACAAGCAGCTTTGCAACGGTGTCACCATCATTGCAGTCTCTCCTCGGTTTCATACCTAAAAGTCCATTTGAATCCAAATTCTCAGGTGGTCTCTCTCAGCTGCCCAGCAGCACAGTGAGTACAGCACGAACGTTTGGCATCTGCTCCCACAGCAGAAGAGCAAGGATTGAAAGCTGGTGCTGGACCTGTTCAGCACACAATCACCTTTACATTGGTGCCTCCATCGTTGCTTTCACTGCTAACACTCATACTGGAAAAGCATTTGAATGGAATCAGTCCAGAGCCTGCTCTCTGCTGCGCAGCAACACAGTCAGCACACAATGAACAGTGGATTCTGCTCGCACAGCAGAAGGACCAGCAGGGAAAGCTAGTGCTGGGCTTCTTCAGCACACAAGCAGCTTTGCAACGGTGTCACCATCATTGCAGTCTCTCCTCGGTTTCATACCTAAAAGTCCATTTGAATCCAAATTCTCAGGTGGTCTCTCTCAGCTGCCCAGCAGCACAGTGAGTACAGCACGAACGTTTGGCATCTGCTCCCACAGCAGAAGAGCAAGGATTGAAAGCTGGTGCTGGACCTGTTCAGCACACAATCACCTTTACATTGGTGCCTCCATCGTTGCTTTCACTGCTAACAGTCACACAGGAAAAGCATTTGAATGGAATCAGTCCAGAGCCTGCTCCCTGCTGGCAGCAACACAGCACAGAATGAACAGTGGCATCTGCTCACACGGCAGAAGGACCAGCAGGGAAAGCTAGTGCTGTGTCTCTTCAGCACACAAGCAGCTTTGCAACGGTGTCAACATCATTGCAGTCTCTCCTCGGTTTCATACCTAAAAGTCCATTTGAATCCAAATTCTCAGGTGGTGTCTCTCAGCTGCCCAGCAGCACAGTTAGTACAGCACGAACGTTTGGCCTCTGCTCCCACAGCAGAAGAGCCAGGATTGAAAGCTGGTGCTGGACCTCTTCAGCACACAATCACCTTTACATTGGTGCCTCCATCGTTGCTTTCACTGCTCACTTTCATACAGGAAAAGCATTTGAATGGAATCAGTCCAGAGCCTGCTCTCTGCAGCGCAGCAACACAGTCAGCACAGAATGAACAGTGGCATCTGCTCACACGGCAGAAGGACCAGCAGGGAAAGCTTGTGCTGGGCTTCTTCAGCACTCAAGCAGCTTTGCAACGGGGTCACCATCATTGCAGTCTCTCCTCGGTTTCATACCTAAAAGTCCATTTGATTCCAAATTCTCAGGTGGTCTCTCTCAGCTGCCCAGCAGCACAGTGAGTACAGCACGAACGTTTGGCCTCTGCTCCCACAGCAGAAGAGCCAGGATTGAAAGCTGGTGCTGGACCTGTTCAGCACACAATCCCCTTTACATTGGTGCCTCCATTGGTCTTTCACTGCTAACACTCATACAGGAAAAGCATTTGAATAGAATCAGTCCAGAGCCTCCTCCCTCCTGGCAGCAACACAGCACAGAATGAACAGTGGCATCTGCTCACACGGCAGAAGGACCAGCAGGGAAAGCTAGGGCTGTGTCTCTTCAGCACACAAGCAGCTTTGCAACGGGGTCACCATCATTGCAGTCTCTCCTCGGTTTCCTACCTAAACGTCCATTTGAATCCAAATAATCAGGTGGTCTCTCTCAGCTGCCCAGCAGCACAGTTAGTACAGCACGAATGTTTGGCCTCTGCTCCCACAGCAGAAGAGCCAGGATTGAAAGCTGGTGCTGGACCTGTTCAGCACACAATCCCCTTTACATTGGTGCCTCCATCGTTGCTTTCACTGCTCACTTTCATACAGGAAAAGCATTTGAATGGAATCAGACCAGAGGCTGCTCTCTGCTGCGCAACAACACAGTCAGCACAGAATGCACAGTGGCATCTGCTCACACGGCAGAAGGACCAGCAGGGAAACCTAGTGCTGGGCCTCTTCAGCACACAAGCAGCTTTGCAACGGTGTCACCATCATTGCAGTCTCTCCTTGGTTTCATACCTAAAAGTCCATTTGAATCCAAATTCTCAGGTGGTGTCGCTCAGCTGCCCAGCAGCACAGTGAGTACAGCACGAACGTTTGGCCTCTGCTCCCACAGCAGAAGAGCCAGGATTGAAAGCTGGTGCTGGACCTGTTCAGCACACAATCCCCTTTACATTGGTGCCTCCATCGTTGCTTTCACTGCTCACTTTCATACAGGAAAAGCATTTGAATGGAATCAGTCCAGAGGCTGCTATCTGCTGCGCAGGAACACAGTCAGCACAGAATGAACAGTGGCATCTGCTCACACGGCAGAAGGACCAGCAGGGAAAGCTAGTGCTGGGCTTCTTCAGCACACAAGCAGCTTTGCAACGGGGTCACCATCATTGCAGTCTCTCCTTGGTTTCATACCTAAAAGTCCATTTGAATCCAAATTCTCAGGTGGTCTCTCTCAGCTGCCCAGCAGCCAGTGAGTACAGCACGAACGTTTGGCATCTGCTCCCACAGCAGAAGAGCAAGGATTGATAGCTGGTGCTGGACCTGTTCAGCACACAATCACCTTTACATTGGTGCCTCCATCGTTGCTTTCACTACTAACACTCATACAGGTAAAGCATTTGAATAGAATCAGTCCAGAGCCTGCTCCCTGCTGGCAGCAACACAGCACAGAATGAACGTGGCATCTGCTCACACGGCAGAAGGACCAGCAGGGAAAGCTAGTGCTGTGTCTCTTCAGCACACAAGCAGCTTTGCAACTGGGTCACCATCATTGCAGTCTCTCCTCGGTTTCATACCTAAAAGTCCATTTGAATCCAAATTCTCAGGAGGTGTCTCTCAGCTGCCCAGCAGCACAGTGAGTACAGCACGAACGTTTGGCTTCTGCTCCCACAGCAGAAGAGCCCGGATTGAAAGCTGGTGCTGGACCTGTTCAGCACACAATCCCCTTTACATTGGTGCCTCCATCGTTGCTTTCACTGCTCACTTTCATACAGGAAAAGCATTTGAATGGAATCAGTCCAGAGCCTGCTCTCTGCTGCGCAGGAACACAGTCAGCACTGAATGAACAGTGGCATCTGCTCACACGGCAGAAGGAGCAGCAGGGAAAGCTAGTGCTGGGCCTCTTCAGCACACAAGCAGCTTTGCAACGGGGTTACCATCATTGCAGTCTCTCCTCGGTTTCATCCCTAAAAGTCCATTTGAATCCAAATTCTCAGGTGGTCTCTCTCAGCTGCCCAGCAGCACAGTGAGTACAGCACGAACGTTTGGCCTCTGCTCCCACAGCAGAAGAGCCAGGATTGAAAGCTGGTGCTGGACCTGTTCAGCACACAATCCCCTTTACATTGGTGCCTCCATCGTTGTTTTCACTGCTCACTTTCATACAGGAAAACCATTTGAATGGAATCAGTCCAGAGCCTGCTCTCTGCTGCGCAGCAACACAATCAGTACAGAATGAACAGTGGCATCTGCTCACACGGCAGAAGGACCAGCAGGGAAAGCTAGTGCTGGGCCTCTTCAGCACACAAGCAGCTTTGCAACGGTGTCACCATCATTTCAGTCTCTCCTCGGTTTCATACCTAAAAGTCCATTTGAATCCAAATTCTCAGGTGGTGTCGCTCAGCTGCCCAGCAGCACAGTTAGTACAGCACGAACGTTTGGCCTCTGCTCCCACAGCAGAAGAGCCAGGATTGAAAGCTGGTGCTGGACCTGTTCAGCACACAATCCCCTTTACATTGGTGCCTCCATCGTTGTTTTCACTGCTCACTTTCATACAGGAAAACCATTTGAATGGAATCAGTCCAGAGGCTGCTCTCTGCTGCGCAGCAACACAATCAGTACAGAATGAACAGTGGCATCTGCTCACACGGCAGAAGGACCAGCAGGGAAACCTAGTGCTGGGCCTCTTCAGCACACAAGCAGCTTTGCAACGGTGTCACCATCATTGCAGTCTCTCCTCGGTTTCATACCTAAAAGTCCATTTGAATCCAAATTCTCAGGTGGTGTCGCTCAGCTGCCCAGCAGCACAGTGAGTACAGCATGAACGTTTGGCATCTGCTCCCACTGCAGAAGAGCCAGTATTGAAAGCTGGTGCTGGACTAGTTCAGCACACAATCACCTTTACATTGGTGCCTCCATCTTTGCTTTCACTGCTAACACTCATACAGGAAAAGCATTTGAATGGAATCAGTCCAGAGCCTGCTCCCTGCTGGCAGCAACACAGCACAGAATGAACAGAGGCATCTGCTCACACGGCAGAAGGACCAGCAGGGAAAGCTAGGGCTGTGTCTCTTCAGCACACAAGCAGCTTTGCAACGGGGTCACCATCATTCCAGTCTCTCCTCGGTTTCATACCTAAAAGTCCATTTGAATCCAAATTCTCAGGTGGTGTCTCTCAGCTGCCCAGCAGCACAGTTAGTACAGCACGAACGTTTGGCCTCTGCTCCCACAGCAGAAGAGCCAGGATTGAAAGCTGGTGCTGGACCTGTTCAGCACACAATCCCCTTTACATTGGTGCCTCCATCGTTGCTTTCACTGCTCACTTTCATACAGGAAAAGCATTTGAATGGAATCAGTCCAGAGCCTGCTCTCTGCTGCGCAGCAACACAGTCAGCACAGAATGAACAGTGGCATCTGCTCACACGGCAGAAGGACCAGCAGGGAAAGCTAGTGCTGGGCTTCTTCAGCACACAAGCAGCTTTGCAACGGTGTCGCCATCATTGCAGTCTCTCCTCAGTTTCATACCTAAAAGTCCATTTGAATCCAAATTCTCAGGTGGTGTCTCTCAGCTGCCTAGCAGCACAGTGAGTACAGCACGAACGTTTGGCCTCTGCTCCCACAGCAGAAGAGCCAGGATTGAAAGCTGGTGCTGGACCTATTCAGCACACAATCCCCTTTACATTGGTGCCTCCATCGTTGCTTTCACTGCTCACTTTCATACAGGAAAAGCATTTGAATGGAATCAGTCCAGAGCCTGCTCTCTGCTGCGCAGCAACACAATCAGCACAGAATGAACAGAGGCATCTGCTCACACGGCAGAAGGACCAGCAGGGAAAGCTAGTGCTGGGCCTCTTCAGCACACAAGCAGCTTTGCAACGGTGTCGCCATCATTGCAGTCTCTCCTCGGTTTCATACCTAAAAGTCCATTTGAATCCGAATTCTCAGGTGGTCTCTCTCAGCTGCCCAGCAGCACAGTGAGTACAGCACGAACTTTTGGCCTCTGCTCCCACAGCAGAAGAGCCAGGATTGAAAGCTGGTGCTGGACCTGTTCAGCACACAATCACGTTTACATTGGTGCCTCCATCGATGCTTTCACTGCTCACTTTCATACAGGAAAAGCATTTGAATGGAATTAGTCCAGAGGCTGCTCGCTGCTGCGCAGCAACACAGTCAGCACACAATGAACAGTGGATTCTGCTCGCACAGCAGAAGGACCAGCAGGGAAAGCTAGTGCTGGGCTTCTTCAGCACACAAGCAGCTTTGCAACAGTGTCACCATCATTGCAGTCTCTCCTCGGTTTCATACCTAAAAGTCCATTTGAATCCAAATTCTCAGGTGGTCTCTCTCAGCTGCCCAGCAGCACAGTGAGTACAGCACGAACGTTTGGCATCTGCTCCCACAGCAGAAGAGCAAGGATTGAAAGCTGGTGCTGGACCTGTTCAGCACACAATCACCTTTACATTGGTGCCTCCATCGTTGCTTTCACTGCTCACTTTCCTACAGGAAAAGCATTTGAATGGAATCAGTCCAGAGGCTGCTCTCTGCTGCGCAGCAACACAGTCAGCACAGAATGAACAGTGGATTCTGCTTGCACAGCAGAAGGACCAGCAGGGAAAGCTAGTGCTGGGCTTCTTCAGCACACAAGCAGCTTTCCAACGGGGTCACCATCATTGCAGTCTCTCCTCGGTTTCATACCTAAAAGTCCATTTGAATCCAAATTCTCAGGTGGTCTCAGCTGCCCAGCAGCACAGTGAGTACAGCACGAACGTTTGGCACCTGCTCCCACAGCAGAAGGGCAAGGATTGAAAGCTGGTGCTGGACCTGTTCAGCACACAATCACCTTTACATTGGTGCCTCCATCGATGCTTTCACTGCTAACACTCATACAGGAAAAGCATTTGAATGGAATTAGTCCAGAGCCTGCTCCCTGCTGGCAGCAACACAGCACAGAATGAACAGTGGCATCTGCTCACACGGCAGAAGGACCAGCAGGGAAAGCTAGGGCTGTGTCTCTTCAGCACACAAGCAGCTTTGCAACGGGGTCACCATCATTGCCGTCTCTCCTCGGTTTCATACCTAAAAGTCCATTTGAATCCAAATTCTCAGGTGGTGTCTCTCAGCTGCCCAGCAGCACAGTTAGTACAGCACGAACGTTTGGCCTCTGCTCCCACAGCAGAAGAGCCAGGATTGAAAGCTGGTGCTGGACCTGTTCAGCACACAATCCCCTTTACATTGGTGCCTCCATCGTTGCTTTCACTGCTCACTTTCATACAGGAAAAGCATTTGAATGGAATCAGTCCAGAGCCTGCTCTCTGCTGCGCAGCAACACAGTCAGCACAGAATGAACAGTGGCATCTGCTCACACGGCAGAAGGACCAGCAGGGAAAGCTAGTGCTGGGCCTCTTCAGCACACAAGCAGCTTTGCAACGGTGTCGCCATCATTGCAGTCTCTCCTCAGTTTCATACCTAAAAGTCCATTTGAATCCAAATTCTCAGGTGGTGTCTCTCAGCTGCCTAGCAGCACAGTGAGTACAGCACGAACGTTTGGCCTCTGCTCCCACAGCAGAAGAGCCAGGATTGAAAGCTGGTGCTGGACCTATTCAGCACACAATCCCCTTTACATTGGTGCCTCCATCGTTGCTTTCACTGCTCACTTTCCTACAGGAAAAGCATTTGAATGGAATCAGTCCAGAGCCTGCTCTCTGCTGCGCAGCAACACAATCAGCACAGAATGAACAGAGGCATCTGCTCACACGGCAGAAGGACCAGCAGGGAAAGCTAGTGCTGGGCCTCTTCAGCACACAAGCAGCTTTGCAACGGTGTCGCCATCATTGCAGTCTCTCCTCGGTTTCATACCTAAAAGTCCATTTGAATCCGAATTCTCAGGTGGTCTCTCTCAGCTGCCCAGCAGCACAGTGAGTACAGCACGAACTTTTGGCCTCTGCTCCCACAGCAGAAGAGCCAGGATTGAAAGCTGGTGCTGGACCTGTTCAGCACACAATCACGTTTACATTGGTGCCTCCATCGATGCTTTCACTGCTCACTTTCATACAGGAAAAGCATTTGAATGGAATCAGTCCAGAGGCTGCTCGCTGCTGCGCAGCAACACAGTCAGCACACAATGAACAGTGGATTCTGCTCGCACAGCAGAAGGACCAGCAGGGAAAGCTAGTGCTGGGCTTCTTCAGCACACAAGCAGCTTTGCAACGGGGTCACCATCATTGCAGTCTCTCCTCGGTTTCATACCTAAAAGTCCATTTGAATCCAAATTCTCAGGTGGTCTCTCTCAGCTGCCCAGCAGCACAGTGAGTACAGCACGAACGTTTGGCATCTGCTCCCACAGCAGAAGAGCAAGGATTGAAAGCTGGTGCTGGACCTGTTCAGCACACAATCACCTTTACATTGGTGCCTCCATCGTTGCTTTCACTGCTCACTTTCCTACAGGAAAAGCATTTGAATGGAATCAGTCCAGAGGCTGCTCGCTGCTGCGCAGCAACACAGTCAGCACAGAATGAACAGTGGATTCTGCTTGCACAGCAGAAGGACCAGCAGGGAAAGCTAGTGCTGGGCTTCTTCAGCACACAAGCAGCTTTGCAACGGGGTCACCATCATTGCAGTCTCTCCTCGGTTTCATACCTAAAAGTCCATTTGAATCCAAATTCTCAGGTGGTCTCAGCTGCCCAGCAGCACAGTGAGTACAGCACGAACGTTTGGCACCTGCTCCCACAGCAGAAGGGCAAGGATTGAAAGCTGGTGCTGGACCTGTTCAGCACACAATCACCTTTACATTGGTGCCTCCATCGATGCTTTCACTGCTAACACTCATACAGGAAAAGCATTTGAATGGAATTAGTCCAGAGCCTGCTCCCTGCTGGCAGCAACACAGCACAGAATGAACAGTGGCATCTGCTCACACGGCAGAAGGACCAGCAGGGAAAGCTAGTGCTGTGTCTCTTCAGCACACAAGCAGCTTTGCAACGGGGTCACCATCATTGCAGTTTCTCCTCGGTTTCATACCTAAAAGTCCATTTGAATCCAAATTCTCAGGAGGTGTCTCTCAGCTGCCCAGCAGCACAGTGAGTACAGCACGAACGTTTGGCCTCTGCTCCCACAGCAGAAGAGCCCGGATTGAAAGCTGGTGCTGGACCTGTTCAGCACACAATCCCCTTTACATTGGTGCCTCCATCATTGCTTTCACTGCTCACTTTCATACAGGAAAAGCATTTGAATGGAATCAGTCCAGAGCCTGCTCTCTGCTGCGCAGGAACACAGTCAGCACAGAATGAACAGTGGCATCTGCTCACACGGCAGAAGGATCATCAGGGAAAGCTAGTGCTGGGCCCCTTCAGCACACAAGCAGCTTTGCAACGGTGTCGCCATCATTGCAGTCTCTCCTCGGTTTCATACCTAAAAGTCCATTTGAATCCAAATTCTCAGGTGGTCTCTCTCAGCTGCCCAGCAGCACAGTTAGTACAGCACGAACGTTTGGCCTCTGCTCCCACAGCAGAAGAGCCAGGATTGAAAGCTGGTGCTGGACCTGTTCAGCACACAATCCCCTTTACATTGGTGCGTCCATCGTTGCTTTCACTGCTCACTTTCATACAGGAAAAGCATTTGAATGGAATCAGTCCAGAGCCTGCTCTCTGCTGCGCAGCAACACAGTCAGCACAGAATGAACAGTGGATTCTTCTCGCACAGCAGAAGGACCAGCAGGGAAAGCTAGCGCTGGGCATCTTCAGCACACAAGCAGCTTTGCAAGGGGTCACCATCATTGATGTCGCTCCTCGCTTTCATACCTAAAGGTCCATTTGAATGCACCCTCTTCGGAGCTTGCTCTCGGCTGCCCAGCTGCACAGTGAGTAGAGCACGGACAGTTGCCATCTGCTCCCACAGTCGAAGAGCCAGGAGGGAAAGCTGGTGAAAGCTTAGGGTTAGGGTTAGGGTTAGGGTTAGGGTTAGGGTTAGGGGTTAGGGTTAGGGGTTAGGGTTAGGGTTAGGGTTAGGGTTAGGGTTAGGGTTAGGGGTCAGGGTTAGGGCTAGGGTTAGGGTTAGGGGTTAGGGTTAGGGCTAGGGTTATGGTTAGGTTTAAGGTTAGGGTTAGGGTTAGGGGTAGGGTTAGGGTTAGGGGTTAGGGTTAGGGGTTAGGGTTAGGGTTAGGGTTAGGGTTAGGTGTTAGGGGTAGGGTTAGGGGTAGGGTTAGTGTTAGGGTTAGAGTTAGGGTAAGGGTTATGGTTAGGTTTAGGGTTATGGTTAGGGGTAGGGGTAGGGTTAGGGGTAGGGTTAGGGTTAGGGTTGGGTTAGGTTTAGGGTTAGGGTTGGGTTAGGGTTAGGGTTAGGGTTAGTGTTAGGGTTAGGGTTAGGGTTGCTCCCTAGGGTCCCTAGGGTTCCTCCCACAGTCGAAGAGCCAGGAGGGAAAGCATGTGCGGGGCATCTACAGCACACAGTCAGCTTTGCAATGCTGTCACCATTATTGCTGTCACTCCTCGGTTTCATACCTAAATGTACATTTGAATGCAACCTCTCCAAGCTGCTTCTCAGCTTCCCAGTAGCACAGCGATTAGTGCATGAACTTCTGGCTTCTGCTCCCAGATCCGAAGAGCCGGGAGGGAAAGCATGTGCTGGGCATCTTCAGCACACTGTCAGCTTTGCAACGGTGTCACCATCATTGCTGTCGCTCCACGCTTTCATACCTAAACGTCCATTTGAATGCACCCTCTTTGGAGCTTGCTCTCGGCTGCCCAGCTGCACAGTGAGTAGAGCACGAACGGTTGTCGTATGCTCCCACAGTCGAAGAGCCAGGAGGGAAAGCTGGTGCTCTGAATCTTCTGCACACAGTCAGCTTTGACCCAGTGCGTCCATCATTGCTGTCGCTCCTCACTTTCATACCTAGAAGTTCATTTGAATCCAACTTCTCTGCTCGTTGCTCTTGGCTGCCCAGCAGCACAGTCAGTAGAGCATGAACGTCTGGCCTATGCTCTAAGAGCCGAAGAGCCCGGAGGGAAAGCATGTGCTGGGCATCTTCAGCACACAGTCAGCTTTGCAACGGTGTCACCATCATTGCTGTCGCTCCTCGGTATCATATGTAAAAGTCCATTTGAATGCAACGTCTCCAAAGCTTGTTCTCGGCTGCCCAGGGGCACAGTGATTAGTGCATGAACGTCTGGCCTCTGCTCTTAGAGCCGAAGAGCCAGGATGGAAAACATGTGCTGGGCATCTTCAGCACACAGTCAGCTTTGCAACGGTGTCACCATCATTGCTGTCGCTCCTCGGTTTCATACTTAAAAGTCCATTTGAGTGCAACCTCTCCGAAGCTTGTTCTCGGCTGCCCAGGGGCAGAGCGATTAGTGCACGAACGTCCGGCTTCTGCTCCCAGATCCGAAGAGCCAGGAGGGAAAGCATGTGCTGGGCATCTTCAGAATACAGTCAGCTTTGCAACGGTGTCACCATCATTGCTGTCGCTCCTCAGTGTCATACCTAAACTTCCATTTGAATGCACCCTCTTCGGAGCTTGCTCTCGGCTGCCCAGCTGCACAGTGAGTAGAGCACGAACGGTTGTCGTCTGCTCCCACAATCGAAGAGCCAGGAGGGAAAGCATGTGCTGCGCATCTTCAGCACACAGTCAGCTTTGCAATGCTGTCACCATTATTGCTGTCACTCCTCGGTTTCATACCTAAAAGTACATTTGAATGCAACCTCTCCAAAGCTGCTTCTCAGCTGCCCAGTAGCTCAGCGATTAGCGCACGAACGTCTGGCCTCTGCTCCCAGAGCCGAAGAGCCAGGACTGAAAGCATTGGCTGGGCATCTTCAGCACACAGTCAGCTTTGCAACGGTGTCACCATCATTGCTGTCGCTCCTCGCTTTCATACCTAAACGTCCATTTGAAAGCACCTTCTTCGGAGCTTGCTCTCGGCTGCCCAGCAGCACAGTGAGTAGAGCACGAACAGTTGCCCTCTGCTCCCACAATCGAAGAGCCAGGGGGGAAAGCTGGTGTTCTGAATCTTCTGCACACAGTCAGCTTTGCAACAGTGCCTCCGTCATTGATGTCGCTCCTCACTTTCATACCGAGAAGTTCATTTGAATTCAACTTCTCTGCTCATTGCTCTTGGCTGCCCAGCAGCACAGTCAGTAGAGCACGAACGTCTGGCCTCTGCTCTCAGAGCCGAAGAGCCCGGAGGGAAAGCATGTGCTGGGCATCTTCAGCACACAGTCAGCTTTGCAACGGTGTCACCATCATTGCTGTCGCTCCTCGGTTTCATACTTAAAAGTCCATTTGAGTGCAACCTCTCCGAAGCTTGTTCTCGGCTGCCCAGGGGCAGAACGATTAGTGCACGAACGTCTGGCTTCTGCTCCCAGATCCGAAGAGCCAGGAGGGAAAGCATGTGCTGGGCATCTTCAGCACACAGTCAGCTTTGCAACGGTGTCACCATCATTGCTGTCGCTCCTCGCTTTCATACCTAAGGGTCCATTTGAATGCATCCTCTTCGGAGCTTGCTCTCGGCTGCCCAGCTGCACAGTGAGTAGAGCACGAACAGTTGCCGTCTGCTCCCACAATCGAAGAGCCAGGAGGGAAAGCTGGTGAAAGCTTAGGGTTAGGGTTAGGGTTAGGGTTAGGGTTAGGGTTAGGGGTTAGGGTTAGGGGTTAGGGTTATGGTTAGGGTTAGGGGTTAGGGTTAGGGTTAGGGTTATGGTTAGGTTTAGGGTTAGGGTTAGGGTTAGGGGTAGGGTCAGGGTTAGGGTTAGGGTTAGGGTTAGGGTTGGGTTAGGGTTAGGGTTAGGGTTAGGGTTAGGGTTAGGGTTAGGGTTGCCGTCTGCTCCCACAGAAGAAGAGCCAGGAGGGAAAGCATGTGCGGGGCATCTTCAGCACACAGTCAGCTTTGCAATGCTGTCACCATTATTGCTGTCACTCCTCGGTTTCATACCTAAAAGTACATTTGAATGCAACCTCTCCAAAGCTGCTTCTCAGGTGCCCACTAGCACAGCAATTAGTGCACGAACTTCTGGCTTCTGCTCCCAGATCCGATGAGCCAGGAGGGAAAGCATGTGCTGGCCATCTTCAGCACACAGTCAGCTTTGCAACGGTGTCACCATCATTGCTGTCGCTCCTCGCTTTCATACCTAAAGGTCCATTTGAATGCACCCTCTTAAGAGCTTGCTCTCGGCTGCCCAGCAGCACAGTGAGTAGAGCACGAACGGTTGCCGTCTGCTAGCACATTGGAGGAGCCAGGAGGGAAAGCATGTGCTGGGCATCTTCAGCACACAGTCAGCTTTGCAACAGTGCCTCCATCATTGCTGACGCTTTTCACTTTCATACCTAGAAGTTCATTTGAATCCACCTTCTCCGCTCATTGCTCTTGGCTGTCCAGCGGCACAGTCAGTAGAGCACGAACGTCTGGCCTCTGCTCTCAGAGCCGAAGAGCCCGGAGGGAAAGCATGTGCTGGGCATCTTCAGCACACAGTCAGCTTTGCAACGGTGTCACCATCATTGCTGTCGCTCCTCGCTTTCAAACCTAAAGGTCCATTTGAATGCTCCCTCTTCGGAGCTTGCTCTCGGCTGCCCAGCAGCACAGTGAGTAGAGCACGAAAGGTTGCCGTCTGCTCCCACAGTCGAAGAGCCAGGAGGGAAAGCATGTGCTGGGCATCTTCAGCACACAGTTAGCTTTGCAACGGTGTCACCATCATTGCTGACGCTTTTCACTTTCAAACCTAGAAGTTCATTTGAATCCACCTTCTCCGCTCATTGCTCTTGGATGTCCAGCGGCACAGTCAGTAGAGCACGAACGTCTGGCCTCTGCTCCCAGAGGGAAAGCATGTGCTGGGCATCTTCAGCACACAGTCAGCTTTGCAATGGTGTCACCATCATTGCGGTCGCTCCTCGGTTTCATACTTAAAAGTCCATTTGAGTGCAACCTCTCCGAAGCTTGTTCTCGGCTGCCCAGGGGCAGAGCGATTAGTGCACGAACGTCCGGCTTCTGCTCCCAGATCCGAAGAGCCAGGAAGGAAAGCATGTGCTGGGCATCTTCAGCACACAGTCAGCTTTGCAACGGTGTCACCATCATTTCTGTCACTCCTCGGTTTCATACTTAAAAGTCCATTTGAGTGCAACCTCTCCGAAGCTTGTTCTCGGCTGCCCAGGGGCAGAGCGATTAGTGCACGAACGTCTGGCTTCTGCTCCCAGATCCAAAGAGCCAGGAGGGAAAGCATGTGCTGGGTATCTTCAGCACACAGTCAGCTTTGCAACGGTGTCAGCATCATTGCTGTCGCTCCTCGCTTTCATACCTAAATGTCTATTTGAAAGCACCCTCTTCGGAGCTTGCTCTCGGCTGCCCAGCAGCACAGTGAGTAGAGCACGAATGGTTGCCCTCTGCTCCCACAGTCGAAGAGCCAGGAGGGAAAGCATGTGCTGGGCATCTTCAGCACACAGTTAGCTTTGCAACGGTGTCACCATCATTGCTGTCACTCCTCGCTTTCATACCTAAAAGTCCACTCGAATGCAACCTCTACGGAGCTTGCTCTGAGCTTCCAAGTGGCACAGCGATTAGAGCACGAACGTCTGGCCTCTGCTCCCAGAGCTGAAGAGCCAGGAGGGAAAGCATGTGCTGGGCATCTTCAGCACACAGTCAGCTTTGCAACGGTGTCACCATCATTGCTGTCGCTCCTCGGTGTCATACCTAAAGGTTCATTTGAATGCACCCTCTTCGGAGCTTGCTCTCGGCTGCCCAGCAGCACAGTGAGTAGAGCACGAACGGTTGCCGTCTGCTCCCACAGTCGAAGAACCAGGAGGGAAAGCATGTGCTGGGCATCTTCAGCACACAGTTAGCTTTGCAACGGTGTCACCATCATTACTGTCGCTCCTCGGTTTCATACCTAAAAGTCCACTCGAATGCAACCTCTACGGAGCTTGCCCTGAGCTGCCAAGTAGAACAGCGATTAGAGCGCGAACGTCTGGCCTCTGCTCTCAGAGCCGAAGAGCCAGGAGGGAAAGCATGTGCTGGGCATCTTCAGCACACAGTTAGCTTTGCAACGGTGTCACCATCATTGCTGTCGCTCCTCTCTTTCATACCTAAAGGTCCATTTGAATGCACCCTCTTCGGAGCTTGCTCTCGGCTGCCCAGCTGCACAGTGAGTAGAGCACGAACAGTTGCCGTCTGCTCCCACAATCGAAGAGCCAGGAGGGAAAGCTGGTGAAAGCTTAGGGTTAGGGTTAGGGTTAGGGTTAGGGCTTAGGGTTAGGGGTTAGGGTTAGGGTTAGGGTTAGGGGTTAGGGTTAGGGTTAGGGTTATGGTTAGGTTTAGGGTTAGGGTTAGGGTTAGGGTTAGGGTTAGGGGTTAGGGTTAGGGGTTAGGGTTAGGTTTAGGGTTAGGGTTATGGTTAGGGTTTAGGGTTAGGGTTAGGGTTATGGTTAGGTTTAGGGTTAGGGTTAGGGTTAGGGTTAGGGTTAGGGTTAGGGTTAGGGTTGGGTTACCGTTAGGGGTTAGGGTTATCCTTAGGGTTAGGGTTAGGGTTAGGCTTAGGGTTAGGGTTGGGTTAGGGTTAGGGTTAGGGTTAGGGTTAGGGTTAGGGTTGCCGTCTGCTCCCACAGTCGAAGAGCCAGGAGGGAAAGTATGTGCGGGGCATCTTCAGCACACAGTCAGCTTTGCAATGCTTGTCACCATTATTGCTGTCACTCCTCGGTTTCATACCTAAAAGTACATTTGAATGCAACCTCTCCAAAGCTGCTTCTCAGCTGCCCAGTAGCACAGCGATTAGTGCACGAACTTCTGGCTTCTGCTCCCACATCCGAAGAGCTGGGAGGGAAAGCATGTGCTGGGCATCTTCAGCACACAGTCAGCTTTGCAACGGTGTCACCATCATTGCTGTCGCTCCTCGCTTTCATACCTAAATGTCCATTTGAATGCACCCTCTTCGGAGCTTGCTCTCGGCTGCCCAGCAGCACAGTGAGTAGAGCACGAACGGTTGCCGTCTGCTAGAACAGTGGAGGAGCCAGGAGGGAAAGCATATGCTGGGCATCTTCAGCACACAGTCAGCTTTGCAACAGTGCCTCCATCATTGCTGACTCTTTTCACTTTCATGCCTAGAAGTTCATTTGAATCCACCTTCTCCGCTCATTGCTCTTGGCTGTCCAGCGGCACAGTCAGTAGAGCACGAACGTCTGGCCTCTGCTCCCAGAGCCGAAGAGCCAGGAAGGAAAGCATGTGCTAGGCATCTTCAGCACACAGTCAGCTTTGCAACGGTGTCACCATCATTGCTGTCGCTCCTCGCTTTCATACCTAAACGTCCATTTGAAAGCACCCTCTTCGGAGCTTGCTCTCGGCTGCCCAGCAGCACAGTGAGTAGAGCACGAACGGTTGCTGTCTGCTCCCACAGTCGAAGAGCCAGGAGGGAAAGCATGTGCTGGGCATCTTCAGCACACAGTTAGCTTTGCAACGGCGTCACCATCATTGCTTTCGCTCCTCGGTTTCATACCTAAAAGTTCACTCGAATGCAACCTCTACGGAGCTTGCTCTGGGCTGCCAAGGTGCACAGCGATTAGAGCACGAACGTCTGGCCTCTGCTCCCAGAGCCGAAGAGCCAGGAGGGAAAGCATGTGCTGGGCATCTTCAGCACACAGTCAGCTTTGCAACGGTGTCACCATCA
>NW_026892917.1:42500-45000 GCF_033815535.1 Pezoporus flaviventris
TTCAGCACACAGTCAGCTTTGCAACGGTGTCACCATCATTGCTGTCGCTCCTCGGTTTCATACCTACAGGTCCATTTGAATGCACCCTCTTCGGAGCTTGCTCTCGGCTGCCCAGCTGCACAGTGAGTAGAGCACGAACGGTTGCCGTCTGCTCCCACAATCGAAGAGTCAGGAGGGAAATCTGCTGAAAGATTAGGGTTAGGGTTAGGGTTAGGGTTAGGGGTTAGGGTTAGGGGTTAGGGTTAGGTTTAGGGTTAGGGTTATGGTTAGGGTTTAGGGTTAGGGTTAGGGTTATGGTTAGGTTTAGGGTTAGGGTTAGGGTTAGGGTTAGGGTTAGGGTTAGGGTTGCCGTCTGCTCCCACAGTCGAAGAGCCAGGAGGGAAAGCATGTGCGGGGCATCTTCAGCACACAGTCAGCTTTGCAATGCTGTCACCATTATTGCTGTCACTCCTCGGTTTCATACCTAAAAGTACATTTGAATGCAACCTCTCCAAAGCTGCTTCTCAGCTGCCCAGTAGCACAGAGATTAGTGCACGAACTTGTGGCTTCTGCTCCCAGATCCGAAGAGCCGGGAGGGAAAGCATGTGCTGGGCATCTTCAGCACACAGTCAGCTTTGCAACGGTGTCACCATCATTGCTGTCGCTCCTCGCTTTCATACCTAAAGGTCCATTTGAATGCACCCTCTTCGGAGCTTGCTCTCGGCTGCCCAGCAGCGCAGTGAGTAGAGCACGAACAGTTGCCGTCTGCTCCCACAATCGAAGAGCCAGGAGGGAAAGCTGGTGCTCTGAATCTTCTGCACACAGTCAGCTTTGCAACAGTGCCTCCATCTTTGCTGTCGCTCCTCACTTTCATACCGAGAAGTTCATTTGAATCCAACTTCTCTGCTCGTTGCTCTTGGCTGCCCAGCAGCACAGTCAGTAGAGCACGAACGTCTGGCCTCTGCTCTCAGAGCTGAAGATCCAGGAGGGAAAGCATGTGCTGGGCATCTTCAGCACACAGTCAGCTTTGCAACGGTGTCACCATCATTGCTGTCGCTCCTCGGTGTCATACCTAAAGGTCCATTTGAATGCACCCTCTTCGGAGCTTGCTCTCGGCTGCCCAGCAGCACAGTGAGTAGAGCACGAACGGTTGCCGTCTGCTCCCACAGTCGAAGAACCAGGAGGGAAAGCATGTGCTGGGCATCTTCAGCACACAGTTAGCTTTGCAACGGTGTCACCATCATTACTGTCGCTCCTCGGTTTCATACCTAAAAGTCCACTCGAATGCAACCTCTACGGAGCTTGCTCTGAGCTGCCAAGTAGAACAGAGATTAGAGCGCGAACGTCTGGCCTCTGCTCTCAGAGCCGAAGAGCCAGGAGGGAAAGCATGTGCTGGGCATCTTCAGCACACAGTCAGCTTTGCAACGGTGTCACCATCATTGCTGTCGCTCCTCTCTTTCATACCTAAAGGTCCATTTGAATGCACCCTCTTCGGAGCTTGCTCTCGGCTGCCCAGCTGCACAGTGAGTAGAGCACGAACAGTTGCCGTCTGCTCCCACAATCGAAGAGCCAGGAGGGAAAGCTGGTGAAAGCTTAGGGTTAGGGTTAGGGTTAGGGCTTAGGGTTAGGGGTTAGGGTTAGGGTTAGGGTTAGGGGTTAGGGTTAGGGTTAGGGTTATGGCTAGGTTTAGGGTTAGGGTTAGGGTTAGGGGTAGGGCTAGGGTTTGGGTTAGGGTTAGGGTTGGGTTAGGGTTAGGGTTAGTGTTAGGGTTACGGTTAGTGTTGCCGTCTGCTCCCACAGTCGAAGAGCCAGGAGGGAAAGCATGTGCGGGGCATCTTCCGGACACAGTCAGCTTTGCAATGCTGTCACCATTATTGCTGTCTCTCCTCGGTTTCATACCAAAAATTACATTTGAATGCAACCTCTCCAAAGCTGCTTCTCAGCTGCCCAGTAGCACAGCGATTAGTGCACGAACTTCTGGCTTCTGCTCCCAGATCCGAAGAGCCAGGAGGGAAAGCATGTGCTGGGCATCTTCAGCACACAGTCAGCTTTGCAACGGTGTCACCATCATTGCTGTCGCTCCTCGGTGTCATACCTAAAGGTCCATTTGAATGCACCCTCTTCGGAGCTTGCTCTCGGCTGCCCAGCAGCACAGTGAGTAGAGCACGAACGGTTGCCGTCTGTTAGCACAGTGGAGGAGCCAGGAGGGAAAGCATGTGCTGGGCATCTTCAGGACACAGTCAGCTTTGCAACAATGTCACCATCATTGCTGTCGCTCCTCGCTTTCATAACTAACGGTCCATTTGAATGCACCCTCTTCGGAGCTTGCTCTCGGCTGCCCAGCAGCACAGTGAGTAGAGCACGAACAGTTGCCGTCTGCTCCCACAGTCGAAGAGCCAGGAGGGAAAGCTGGTGCTCTGAATCTTCTGCACACAGTCAGCTTTGCAACAGTGCCTCCATCATTGCTGTCGCTCCTCACTTTCATACCGAGAAGTTCATTTGAATCCAACTTCTCTGCTCG
>NW_026892917.1:50000-52463 GCF_033815535.1 Pezoporus flaviventris
CGAGGAGCGACAGCAATGATGGTGACACCGTTGCAAAGCTGACTGTGTGCTGAAGACGCCCAGCACATGCTTTCCTTCCTGGCTCTTCGGCTCTGGGAGCAGAGGCCAGACATTCGTGCTCTAAACGTTGTGCTACTTGGCAGCTCAGTGCAAGCTTCGTACTGGTTGCATTCGAGTGGACTTTTAGGTATGAAAGCGAGGAGCGACAGCAATGATGGTGACACCGTTGCAAAGCTGACTGTGTGCTGAAGATGCCCAGCACATGCTTTCCCTCCTGGCTCTTCGGCTCTGGCAGCAGACGGCAACTGTTCGTGCTCTACTCACTGTGCTGCTGGGCAGCCGAGAGCAAGCTCCGAAGAGGGTGCATTCAAATGGACCTTTAGGTATGAGAGCGAGGAGCGACAGCAATGATGGTGACACCGTTGCAAAGCTGACTGTGTGCTGAAGATGCCCAGCACATGCTTTCCTTCCTGGCTCGTCGGCTCTGGGAGCAGAGGCCAGACGTTCGTGCTCTACTGACTGTGCCGCTGGACAGCCAAGAGCAATGAGCGGAGAAGGTGTATTCAAATGAACTTCTCGGTATGAAAGTGAAAAGTGTAAGCAATGATGGAGGCACTGTTGCAAAGCTGACTGTGTGCTTAAGATGCCCAGCACATGCTTTCCCTCCTGGCTCCTCCACTGTGCTAGCAGACGGCAACCGTTCGTGCTCTACTCACTATGCTGCTGGGCAGCCGAGAGCGAGCTCCGAAGAGGGTGCATTCAAATGGACCTTTAGGTATGAAAGCGAGGAGCGACAGCAATGATGGTGACACCGTTGCAAAGCTGACTGTGTGCTGAAGATGCCCAGCACATGCTTTCCCTCCTGGCTCTTCGGCTCTGGGAGCAGAGGCCAGACGTTCGTGCTCTAAACGCTGTGCTACTTGGCAGCTAAGAGCAAGCTCCGTAGAGGTTGCATTCGAGTGGACTTTTAGGTATGAAACCGAGGAGCGACAGCAATGATGGTGACACCGTTGCAAAGCTGACTGTGTGCTGAAGATGCCCAGCACATGCTTTCCCTCCTGGCTCTTCGACTGTGGGAGCAGACGGCAACCGTTCGTGCTCTACTCACTGTGCTGCTGGGCAGCCGAGAGCAAGCTCCGAAGAGGGTGCATTCAAATGGACCTTTAGGTATGAAAGAGAGGAGCGACAGCAATGATGGTGACACCGTTGCAAAGCTGACTGTGTGCTGAAGATGCCCAGCACATGCTTTCCCTCCTGGCTCTTCGGCTCTGAGAGCAGAGGCCAGACGTTCGCGCTCTAATCGCTTTTCTACTTGGCAGCTAAGAGCAAGCTCCGTAGAGGTTGCATTCGAGTGGACTTTTAGGTATGAAACCGAGGAGCGACAGTAATGATGGTGACACCGTTGCAAAGCTAACTGTGTGCTGAAGATGCCCAGCACATGCTTTCCCTCCTGGTTCTTCGACTGTGGGAGCAGACGGCAACCGTTCGTGCTCTACTCACTGTGCTGCTGGGCAGCCGAGAGCAAGCTCCGAAGAGGGAGCATTCAAATGGACCTTTAGGTATGACACCGAGGAGCGACAGCAATGATGGTGACACCGTTGCAAAGCTGACTGTGTGCTGAAGATGCCCAGCACATGCTTTCCCTCCTGGATCTTCAGCTCTGAGAGCAGAGGCCAGACGTTCGTGCTCTACTGACTGTGCTGCTGGGCAGCCAAGAGCAACGAGCAGAGAAGTTGGATTCAAATGAACTTCTCGGTATGAAAGTGAGGAGCGACAGCTAAGATGGACGCACTGTTGCAAAGCTGACTGTGTGCAGAAGATTCAGAGCACCAGCTTTCCCTCCTGGCTCTTCGATTGTGGGAGCAGACGGCAACTGTTCGTGCTCTACTCACTGTGCTTCTGGGCAGCCGAGAGCAAGCTCCGAAGAGGGTGCATTCAAATGGACCTTTAGGTATGAAAGCGAGGAGCGACAGCAATGATGGTGACACCGTTGCAAAGCTGACTGTGTGCTGAAGATGCCCAGCACATGCTTTCCCTCCCGGCTCTTCGGATCTGGGAGCAGAAGCCACAAGTTCGTGCACTAATCTCTGTGCTACTGGGCAGCTGAGAAGCAGCTTTGGAGAGGTTGCATTCAAATGTACTTTTAGGTATGAAACCGAGGAGTGACAGCAATAATGGTGACAGCATTGCAAAGCTGACTGTGTGCTGAAGATGCCCCGCACATGCTTTCCCTCCTGGCTCTTCGACTGTGGGAGCAGACGGCAACCCTAACCCTAACCCTAACCCTAACCCTAACCCTAACCCTAAACCCTAACCATAACCCTAACCCTAAACCTAACCCTAACCCCTAACCCTAACCCCTAACCCTAACCCTAAACATAACCCTAATCTTTCACCAGATTTCCCTCCTGACTCTTCGATTGTGGGAGCAGACGGCAACCGTTCGTGCTCTACTCACTGTGA